>NW_022200262.1:0-2910 GCF_009176525.2 Contarinia nasturtii | reverse complement strand
ACATAATAATCGATGCCATTTATTATAGAAAATCAATTATTTTAAGTGTAAAATGCTCTTTCATTGTACTTTGAAAGATTGAAGGCGAGAACGAAAAAATTACCATGCAAAAAAAATGATTGTATATTGGGATTGAACAAAAAATTGTTGGGAATAAACAAACCTTTGGCAAATACTGATTCAGTTCCAATTGAAATGAATTTGGAATAAACGGAAATGTAAAAAGGCCACTTATGAAAAGTTGAGATAACAGAATACGCTTATTCTAATATCTAATGAAAATGATTCATTTTGATGTGTATTTAATGAAGTATTATCAAAAGAAAAGGATTAAATGAAGATTTTACAAGCTAACGCGTTATACTTCTATTGCAAAACAGTACTTCACTCTTTTCTTCACTTTCTTTTATAATTTTTTTTTTAGCAATTAACGAAACCAAATATACACACTGTTTTATTACTTTATTATTTCGATTGAAATAAAAAAATGAATCGATCGCAAGATTTGTGGAGCTATGAAAAAAATCTAAAATAATGAACCGAGCAAAATTGATGCTGAAAAAATCAAATTCCAATTGATCGAAAGAGATAAATAAAACAATTCGAATTCCAACGCCTTTTATCATTTATTTGATTATTTTAGTTATAATAAATTTGATGTTGATTCGACTTAAAAGCGCCTGATGCTGATTGACAGCCGTTGTTGATTTCTTCTGTTGTGTAGAAGTTTTCAAAGAAAAGTTTCTTCGATTTGTCTGGAAATTTTCAAAGAAAAAAAGTTATGATTAGTAAGGTTTTTCGAACTATTTTGGTTTGTTTTAATCGTTTTGGAAATTCTTATTCTATTTTTAAAAATAATATTACTCACCCATTAGGCATCATCTGCCTCACGGTGTCCGGATTTTTTGCCGCTTTTGCGTATGGCCTTGCTTGCAGCATACAAGATGCCCGCAACAATAGCAAAAATGAGCAATCCAAGAATGCAAAACAGCAAGATGTTATGGGATTGTGTGTGTGTTATGGGATTCCACCAATTTGTTGAAAGACGATTGTAGAATTATGCGTTCGCCTTCAACTTTTTTTTGCAATGTTGTGACGTGATCATTGGTGTGGCCACGTTCTAATGCGCCACCGACTTCATATCCCGTAAAACCCGCTATGACGAGTTCGGCACCACGTACGAGGATTTTCCACCAAATTGAAGCCATTGTTTTCGTGAAATTTTTGAAGTATCAAAAACAATTGATAGTCGGATTGAAAGATATTTGTATTGTCGTCGGATTGAAGATCTAGTTGAAAGTCCGTTTGAAGCTCCAATTGAAAGTGACTGCACTTACCGTTAATTCGCGGCTTAAATAGTCTCCAATTTTGAAGGTCTCATCAAAATTTTCCTTTTCTACTTATTTTTGCTTTTTGCTAATTTTAAGCAAAATGCACATTGATTGTGTACATTAATGAAAATCTCAACTGTAACATCAAGTAAATGTTGAATAATCAAAAAAATGTCGAATAATCAAAAAAATGTCGAATAATCAAAAAATGTCCACTGTCTGTAACTGAGATTCGAATGAATAATATCGGATTGGCGATTATCAAATTTCAATAAATATTCATCATTTGCTTATAGAATGTGCATACTTACTGACGAGCAATTAATGAAACTCAAATCACCGAATTGTTTACACTTTATCACTTCAATATTTCTATTGAATTAAATAAAATTGAATTAAAAGCACATTTCAAATGTGCTTCGTAATTTTTTTCTTTTTGCATCGTTTTCGAAACGAGAATATAATCAAATGAATTGCACGTTTATTTTCGGCACTCGGTTCAACACATTTGTGTATTTATTGGAGGTTTTTTGTTTTGTCTCTGTTGAACACTTAATGGAAACTTTCTTAAAACAATAAACAAACAGCAATACAGAAAAGTTAATGCAATAGATCGAATTGGTACTTTTCGGTTGCTAAACGATTACAGTTTGTTTGAGTAAAAGACACATCAAAAGAGAGGTAGTGAAAGAAAAGTAATGCTTAAAAGATGACGATATGACAAACGAGAACTAAACTAGCGCAAAAAAAACGCTGGACCCAAAATATCTTATCTGGTCATGTACGGAAATGACTATCAAGTTTGTAGTGTGCTTTTCAAAACATACTTGAACTCAATCAAATACCTGATACACACCGCTGTGTTTGCAAACCAGTTGTATGGACCTCTTATACGAATTGAATTAAAGGTTAAATGTACTAATTTGAGTGGCATTAACGATGATTAGAAAGTGAATAATGTCGATGCAAAATTATTATTTATCCATAGAAGCATCTCTATGCATATGCTTAAAATGTTGAATTTTCAGAAAATGAATTTTTTATGTTGCTCACTCTCTTTCCTTCTCTTTATTTTCATTTTCTTTGTTTACCAATCATCCATCGTATTATGCGACCAAGTCTTTCACTAATTTCAACAACTCTTGGTTTTTTTTTCTTCAATACAATCGTTTCGCTTCTAAATAAACATTCATTCAATATTATATACGGCAATTGAAATAAAGAAGTTCTTTTCATTCGGCAGCAATAACGCTGATTCGAAATGTTATGAATGTAATTGAGTTGATGCATTAAGGGCTTAAAACGATGTAGGCTTAAAACAACATCAATAACACCAACAAGAACAACAGATAATTTATGCATGAATAAATATAGTGTCTCATCATGCTATTAATGTTATTAATATGTTATGGGTGCATTGATGCTATAAAATTACGTTTTTCAACATTTATATAAATAGAGAGTGAAAATTTGTCGTTATTTATTCTAACATTGTATTTTTTTTACACTGCAAGCTATTTAAATAGCCATAAAAAGTGCTTTTGATCATGAAAAATAGTCACAGAAAAAAAAGTTGCGT
>NW_022200261.1:0-1393 GCF_009176525.2 Contarinia nasturtii | reverse complement strand
TTTTTTTTTTTCTATCAAAAAATCGATTGAATGAACATTTTTACAGGGGGAGGGGAAAGTTTCCGACCTGACATATAGAGAGCGCTAGTTACAAATTGTTCTTGTGATGTATTTGACGTACCAACTGTCACTAGTATTTTAGAAAAAAAATTGAGTTGATATCTGTCATCGATTGTTTTCTCTAGCATTGCATACCAAGTAACCTCGAGATTTTTAAAAAAATGGATAAAATCGAATATCGTGCGGTTATAAAGTTTCTCACAAAAGAAGGTGTAGCACCAAAAGATATCAATGATCGCTTGCGGGCTGTTTATGGTGACCTTGCTCCGTCGTATACCACGGTCAAAGACTGGTCAAAGCAATTCAAGTGGGGCAGAGAATCGTTGGAGGATGATTCTCGTTCTGGTCGACCAATTGAAGCAACTGCTCCAGATGTGGTGGAAAAAATTGACCACCTCGTGCATGAAAATCCACGGATGAGCAAGAAAGTGTTGGCGGCAATGTTTGACATCTCAGAGAGAAGTATTTTCACCATACTTCATGAAAAATTGCATATGAAAAAGGTCTGCTCACGATGGATTCCAAGAACTTTGAACAGAGCTCAGAAAGAAGAACGAATTGCTGCCGCACATGAGTTTCTCGAGTTGTTCGAATGGAATGAAGAGGATACATTTGATCGAATCGTGACTGGTGATGAAACCTGGATTCACTACTATGATCCATTGCTCAAATCACAAACGATGGAGTGGCATAAACGTGGTGAACCAGCATCAAAAGTGCCACGCAAACAAATTGCTACAAGCAAAGTAATGGCATCTGTATTCTGGGATTCCAAAGGCATACTATTGGTTGAATTCCTTCCAAAGAACACCACAGTCACGGGCTATTATTATGCTCAACAGATGCATAGATTGCGCAAAGCCATTAGAGAAAAACGCCCTGGTTTGCTCACTCGAAAAGTTCTTCTTCTGCATGACAACGCACCATCTCACAAATCATTGCTTGCAAGAGCTGCCATCAAGGAGTGTGGGTTTGAACAACTTCACCATCCACCGTATTCACCAGACCTGGCCCCCAGCGACTATTTCCTGTTTCCAAATACTAAAAGATACCTCAAGGGGAAGCAATATGAGTCCGATGAAGAGATATCTACCGATATTTTCAACGTTTGGGAGGACAAAGACGCCGCATGGTTTGAAGGAGGAATTAAAGCATTGAAGCATCGTTATGAAAGTGTAATTCGTGTTAAGGAAGACCACTTTGAATAATAAATGCATTCATTTAAAAATACTATGTGTCTTTATGTGTCAGGTCGGAAACTTTCCCCTCCACCTGTATGAACAAAAGAATTTTATGAATATAACACATTTACATGTATTCGTCTAATTTCGAC
>NW_022200260.1:0-4618 GCF_009176525.2 Contarinia nasturtii | reverse complement strand
TCTTTAGATATTGATTGAGATGGTTCGTGACTATCGAATCTAGAATTTTTGACACTATACACTGAAGAGCGACACCACGGTAATTTTGAACGTTGTTTCTGTCACCGTTTTTGTAAACCGGTCTGACAAAAGACGTTCTCCAAATCTGTGGTACAGTGTATGTTTCAAGAGATTCTCTTAACAATGTTGTGATTGGCCCCCGCAATGAAACCAAACAATGCTTGATAAATTTATTTGGTATTTCATCGGGACCACTGACTAGATCATCCGGAAGCATGTCAATTTGTTGTCCAACAAGCTCCTCAGTTATTTCAATCGTTGATATTTCAGAACAAATGTTGCTAATATTTTCAAACTCCGAGCTATCCAATTGTAGATTTCCCTTCAAAGAGCTGTAGGCTGAAGCAAAATGCTTTGCAAAGAAACCAGCGATCGTAGACTGATCTTCTGCCCTCATATCCAGATAAGACATTTCATGAGGCAGATCATCACTTTTCCCTTTTTTGTAATTCACATGTCTGAAAAATTTCTTTGGATCATTGTCTATCAGATTCTCCATCTCAATTCTGTAATCATTGAGTGCTGACCGTGCACTGCGTTTATATTCTCTTCTTAATTGTTTAAAATTTTCTACTGATTCAATTGTGTTGACCTTATTTTTAATCCTATGAGCTCTACTGACTTTGTTTTTCAACTCGATTAGTGGCCTATTAAACCATATCGGTTGCTTCCTGATGATTTTTGTTTTTAACTGGACATGATTTTCGATTGTTGACTTTACAATTGTATAGAAATTGTTTAGTTTTATTTCTAATGAATTTGTATCGAATTCCTTAATCCAGTTTACATCTAGAAGTGACTCATTTATTTGTTTATAGTCAGCATTTATGTAATCTCTATATGTTTGCTTAGTTTCAAAGTCACTCATTGTGCATTGATACAGCTCCACATCATTTGTCCAGATTAAATCA
This sequence comes from Contarinia nasturtii, assembly GCF_009176525.2. Taxonomy (NCBI): domain Eukaryota; kingdom Metazoa; phylum Arthropoda; class Insecta; order Diptera; family Cecidomyiidae; genus Contarinia; species Contarinia nasturtii. The sequence continues at coordinate 3,647 of NW_022200260.1, read as the reverse complement.
AGCATACGACCATTTTGGTTGTAGCATTTGTTTATCTGAAGAAGACCAAGATCGTAGCAAGTATCCAGCACTATCTTCTCTTTTTCACTGGCCGCATTGATAGCAATTGCTATGTCCGGGTCCTCATTATCGTCAACAAACCAAATCAATTTGGGCAAATTAAAATCACCGGAAACTACTAAAACATCATTTATACTTAAATTCGATGTAATTTCTCTCAATGCATTCATGTTGTTTTCATATACCTTGAGTGTTGAGTCTGGCCGAATATATAATTCTACCAAAATGATATTTCGTTTTAGTCCAGATACTTTTACCCAAATCTGTTCCGCACCGAACAGGTCACCCGTCCCAATGCAAACCGACTTCAGCTTGTTGTTCACAGCGATCAAAACTCCTCCTCCATTCTCCTTGCGATGAACTTGGTCCCTCTCAGTGTTTGGTGACCGATCACAACGATATACATCGTACATCTGCGGAAACAAGTCATTCGAATTGATGGCGTCATTCAGATGAGTCTCTCGCAGCATGTAAATTTGCGAATGGTGCACTAGAATTTCCGCCACAAACTCCGGAATTTTTGTTTTTAATCCATTTACATTTTGTGAATGGATAACCAGCTGTTTTGAATATTTTTCATCATTAAAATTGTGTGTAGTACTCATTTCTCCCTTTGGAGAACATATACAGTAATTATTTAAATTACCTGAGTGACCACTCTCCATTTCCATCGATGAAAAATTAACAGCTGAGTTTGTTGTGGCATCTAATAGTGGTTTCTGGATTGCCAGCATTGAGCCGGCGGCCGAAGTCCCCTCCGAACACGTTGAAAATCCTTAAAACCATTCTCGAATTCAATAAAACAAGAGCGGCAATCACAATCATCAAAATGCGGACTAGCTCTCGGCAAAACATCCTTAAAATGACGTTGGTTATTGAAACCGTCATTCCAATGGCTCCGTCGACGGTCAGTTACCCAATTTTTTCTTTGAAATGAACGGCTGAACGGATAACTGTGTGTGTGTGCATGATCATTTCTCGGTTCCTGTCGATTTTGCTGCCGATTTCTTTGTTGCTGCTGTTTTTGTTGTTGTTGCCTTTGTTGATGTTGTTGCTGTTGTTTTTTGGAAGATGTGTAGGTACTTGCATCTCTTTTTATATCATTTGCACCAATATCAGCACCTGTACCTGCATCGCTCCTTTTCCGTCACTTTGCTGTTGATTTTGTTCTTGTTGTTGCTGTTTTCTTATCTTTTTTTTTAATTTTTCATTGCGCGACGACCCTCAGTCTGACACATTGAATCGACCAATTTTTTGTTTTTTGTGTCTACATTTGTTTTAGGCTCTGGTTGACATTTGTTGAAATCAGCAAGCAATTGTTTTTTCAGATCTTCAAATTTATTGGTCACGATTTGTTCGATGTTTGTTTTTTTTTCGTTGTCAAATTGCTTCCGAGACCAGCATGTAAAACATGTAACTGCGAAAGGCGATTCAGCACTGAAGAGTTTTTTGAATTCATCTTCAACACGTTTGTCGCTAACATATGAAAAAGCATTTTTAGCTGGATCTGTCAATTTTAGAAGTCCAAATTTTATCAAGAAACTCCTCACAACATCATCCCACAATCTCATGCATGCCACATATATCTTTTTTTCACAATTCATGCAGTTCAAATGCAGACCAGAATAGCGTAATCCGTCACAACCATTTTCAACACAGCAATGCAATTTACTCATGTTGTACCGTCAATTACACTAACAACAATGATAAGACACTTTTTCGTTCGTTTTCTTCCTCTTCTTTTCTTTAATTTACTTCAAATCACTTAAACTTGATGTTTTTCTTGTACACAATTCAATAATAATTCTGTCAATAATTTTTCCTGTTTTTTTAAATGTGATTTCGATTAAAATTAAGCAAAATTCATTTCATTCATTTTACTGTGATGTAAGTAATAGAAAATTTCCAAAAGCATTCCCTTCTTATTTCTCTGTAATGTTCAATTGATTCATGTGTGTTGAGCCTTTTTTTATTGTGATGTGCTTTGCTGACTTTATTCTTCAATTCAACCAATGATTTGTTGAACCACATCGGTTGTTTTCTGATGATTTTTGTCTTTAACTGGACATGAGTTTCTATTGTTGACTTAATAATTGCATAAAAATTATCCAGTCTTAACTCTAATGAATTTGTATCAAAAACATTATCCCAATTTACATCAAGAAGTGGCTCATTTATTCGTTTATAATCTGCGTTGTTGAAATCTCTATATGTATGTATTGTTTCAGTTGTCTTTATGATTGGCTCTTTATATCGTATAATAATAGCATTTAGATGCTTTTCAAAATTCAACAAATGAAAGTCGCTTATGGAGCTCTGAAGCAACTCAACATCATTTGTCCAGATCAAATCAAGCATTCGACCATTTTGGTTGTAGTTCTTGTTAATCTGGTGAAGTCCCAGTTCATAGCAAGTATCCAGCACTATCTTTTCTTTTTCACTGGCTGCATTGATAGCAATTGCAATGTCTGGGTCCTCATTTTCATCAACAAACCAAATCAATCTGGGCAGATTGAAGTCACCGGATACTATTAAAACATCCTTTTCACTCAGCTTTGAGGCTAGTTCTTTCAAAGCATACATGTTGTTTTCATATACTTTGAGAGTTGAGTCAGGTCTGATGTACAATTCGACCAAAAAGATGTTCCTTTTCATGCCGGCAACCTTTACCCAAATTTGTTCAGCTCCGATATGGTCTCCCGTTCCGAAGCAAACTGACTTCAGTTTGTTGTTGACAGCAACCAAAACTCCACCACCGTGTTCCTTTTGATATACCTGGTCCTTCTCTGTGAGTGATGAACGGTCACATCGATAGACCTCGTACATTGGTGGAAAAACGTCGACAGAATTGATTGCATCACTCAAATGAGTTTCGCGTAGCATGTAAATCGACGATTGTTGAACCATTATCTCAGCTGCAAACTCTGATATTTTTGTTCTTAAACCATTCACATTTTGTGAATGGATGTTTATCTGCGTAGAGTATTTTTCATGCGCAGATAAGCTTGTGCTGAGATTTAATGGTTTCGCCACCGTTGCCATCGCTGAGCCGGCGGCCGATGTGAGAGACGAGCCCGTTGAAAATCCTCATATCTTCTCTCATAATCGTCGAAACATTTTTGGCAGCAGCAATTATCAAAGTGTTGTGCATTTCTTCGTCGGTTGTCCACATAATTCAGTCTTTGAAAAGACCTATTGACCATATTTTGATGAAATTGTGGACTATTATCCCAACGGCGGCTCGATCCAAATTCGCCATAAAATGGTTGTCGTTGTACCCGAAGATATCCCATTCCTTGGCTTGATGTTTGCGTACCACCCTGACGTCGATGCACATTTGACTGACTACCCTGTAAATGGTCACTTTGATGTTGTTGTTGTTGTTGCTGCGGTCCTAGTCTTTGTTCATGCTGTGTATTTGTGCCTGTATTTGTGTTATTTTGCTCTTTTTTCCCCTTCTTCTTTTTGCTCTTTTTCTTTTTATTTTTCGCACCATTTTCATCACTAGATTTTTCCTTGACGGATATATCAGTCGCATTTGATTCATAGCCGGCTTCATCATCATTGTTTGTTTGTGTTTGGGAATC
>NW_022200259.1:0-2612 GCF_009176525.2 Contarinia nasturtii | reverse complement strand
GAAAGTATAGTGTATTTTTATGCCTTACACAAAAATTCAAAAAAATCAAAAAAATTCAAAAAAATCCAAATTTTTCCCATTTTCGATACTTCGCCGTTGAGCCGTGACATCTCAGTTTATATTTTTTTCGCAAAAAAACGCCTGATTCGTGATCAGGGGATCCCATAGCCAAGGTTATAACCCTCGCCGTTAAAATGTTTGAAAAATGCTACACCCTAATGTATATCGTTGTGATCGGTCACCAACACTGAGAGGGACCAAGTTCATCGCAAGGAGAATGGAGGAGGAGTTTTGATCGCTGTTAACAACAAGCTAAAGTCGGTTTGCATTGGGACGGGTGACCTGTTCGGTGCGGAACAGATTTGGGTAAAAGTATCTGGACTAAAACGAAACATCATTTTGGTAGAATTATATATTCGGCCAGACTCAACACTCAAGGTATATGAAAACAACTTGAATGCCTTGAGAGAAATCGCATCAAAGTTAAGTATAAATGATGTTTTAGTAGTTTCCGGTGATTTTAATTTGCCCAAATTGATTTGGTTTGTTGACGAAGATGAGGACCCTGACATAGCAATAGCTATCAATGCAGCCAGTGAAAAAGAGAAGATAGTGCTGGATACTTGCTATGAACTAGGACTTCACCAGATTAACAAGAGCTGCAACCAAAATGGTCGTATGCTTGATTTAATCTGGACAAATGATGTAGAGCTATCTCAATGTTACATGAGTGAATATCATTTGTTAAATTTTGAGAAGCACCACAATGCAATCAATATTCGATATGATGAGCCTGTCATCAAAACTGTTGTAACAGAACAAACAATTAGAGATTACATAAATGCTGACTATAAACTAATAAATGAGTCACTCCTTGATGTTGACTGGGATAAGGAATTCGATGCAAATTCATTAGAATTAAAACTAGACAATTTCTATACAATTGTAAAGTCAACAATCGAAACTCATGTCCAGTTAAAAACAAAAATCATCAGGAAGCAACCGATTTGGTTTAACAAGCCACTAATCGAGTTGAAAAACAAAGTCAGCAAAGCTCATCAGATTAAAAAAAAGGTCAACACAATTGAATCAGTAGAAAATTTTAAACAATTAAGAAGAGAATATAAACGCAGTGCACGGTCAGCACTCAGGGATTACAGAATTGAGATGGAGAATCTGATAGACGATGATCCAAAGAAGTTTTTCAGACATGTGAATAACATAAAAGGGAAAAGTGATGATCTGCCGCATGAGATGTCTTATATGGATATGAGGGCAGATGACCAGTCTACAATCGCTGGTTTCTTTGCAAAGCACTTTGCCTCAGCCTACAACTCTTTGATGGGAGATCTACGATATGACAACTCGGAGATTGAAAATATTCGCGACATTTGTGCAGAAATATCACCGATTGAAATAACTGGGGAGCTTGTTGGACAACAAATTGACATGCTTCCGGATGATCTAGTCAGTGGTCCTGATGAAATACCAAATAAATTTATCAAGCATTGTTTGGTTTCATTGCAGGGGCCAATCACAACATTATTAAGAGAATCTCTTGAAACATGCACTGTACCACAGATTTGGAGAACGTCTTTTGTTAGACCGGTTTACAAAAACGGTGACAGAAATAACGTTCAAAATTACCGTGGTGTCGCTCTTCAGTGTATAGTGTCAAAAATTCTAGATTCGATCGTCACGAACCATCTCAATCAATATCTTAAGAACATAGTACACGAAAGTCAGCATGGGTTCATCAAAAATAGGTCAACGATAACGAACTTGGCAGAATTTACATCGAATACGATAATCAACATGGGAAAGGGACATCAAACAGACACCATATATTTGGACATCGCAAAGGCTTTTGATTCTGTGAATATAAAATTACTTATTCAAAAGCTAAACATCATGGGATTGAATAAACAGCTGTTAAAATGGATCGAATCGTATTTGTCTGGACGCAGACAAATAGTAAAGATATCAGATACCAAATCAGACCCAATCGAAGTAACTTCTGGTACTGGTCAAGGTTATCCCATTGGCGCAACTTTGTTCATCATGTTTGTGATAGATCTACCTTTCGTCGTGACCAAATCTTGCATTCTTTCATTCGCTGATGATACCAAGATTTCAAAATGTATAAAATCAGAAGATGACTGCATTCATCTTCAAAGGGATTTGGATCGTGTGGCAAATTACTATGAACGCAATTTATTGAAGTTGAACGTTAACAAAACAAAAATAATATCATATCATCGTGGATCACTGAAATATGAATATAATTACAACGTAGATGGCGTGCAAATTGAAAGAGTTGAAATAATGAAGGACTTGGGAGTATTGCTTGATGTGAAGATGAATTTCAAATCACACATCGAGCATGTTGTTGCTAAGGCAAAATCAAGATTTGCTTGGGTAAAATTCAACAGCAGGGACTTTGTCGACCCATGGACACTAAAACGCCTTTACTTTACATTTATTTTACCGATTATTGAGTATGGATCAGAAATATGGAATCCACACTACGACAATATGTGTAAAAAAATAGAGTCAATACAAAAGCAATTTTTAATATATGCTCTGAGGAGAATGGCCTGGAACGATTTTAG
>NW_022200258.1:0-2156 GCF_009176525.2 Contarinia nasturtii | reverse complement strand
TCGATTTTCATACTAAAAGTCGAAGTTGAATGAAATTTAGCAAAGCGAACACTTAGATCTAAACAAATGGTGTCATTTTTGATTTGTTTGTTTTTAATGAAAGCCTTTTCGAAATTTCGATAATATTTCTTTTTTGGGCAATTTTCACTTTTTTGTTCAAAAAATGTCCGTCAGATGTCGTATCGAAATTTTCAAAATATTTTTGAAAATCACAAATTAATCACTAAAATACTGCATCATTTGTTTTTTGAAATTTTGTTTTATTTCGAATTTTTCAAAATTTCACTTATAGACTTTTTGATGAATAGGCTTTTTCAAATTTAGGCCTGTAACTTTTTTTCTGGAGCATCACAAATTCTAAAAATTGCGTCACAAATTTTCACTAATTAATCACTAAAATTGTGTGAAGTTTGAGCCCAATCGGGTACTTTGACCCCCTCGGTAATGTGCGCCGGTTATTGAAACCATCATTCCAATTGCCTCGTCGACGATCAGTAACCCAATTCTTCCTTTGAAATGAACGGCCGAATGGATAACTGTGTGTGTGTGCTTGTTCCTGTCGATGTTGCTGCCGATTTTGTTGATTTTGTTGTTGTTGTCGCTGTGTTCTTGTTTCTTGTTGTTCTTTTTGCTGGTTTTTCTGCTTCTGTTCTTCTTGTAGTTTTTCTAGTTCCTGTTGTTCCTGTTTTTGTTGTTGCTTTCGCTGCTTCTGCTTTTTCTTCCGTTTTTGCCTTCTGCCATACTTTTATCATTTGTTTTTACATTGAATCAGAGTTTAATGTTTGCTCTCGATTTTTTTTTGCATTTTTAATTGTTTTTGTGAAATTTCGAAACATAAGGAGAAATTTCTACGGTGAATTTGTAGTATGTATGGTTACCAAATCTATTCAAAACTAATTGCAGCGATGTTTTAATTCATTTGTTTCAATTGAATAAAGCCTTCAAAACATCATTTCAAGGTGTAGTTTCCTGGTTATTTAAAAAATCTTAAAAATGTGGTCCGCAAAATACACGTTTTGTCGAATTTTGACCAATTTTGAAAAATGTTGGTTTTAAAAAATGTGCACATTGGTTCAAAATTGAGTGCTCTTTCGATGTATGATAAAAAAAAAAGTTTTCCACACATTTTTTAAAACAAAATTACGATTTTCATCGATTTTTCCCCATTTTTTAATAGTATGGTCATAAATGGATTGAACCATCTCCACTGATTTTTTTCAAAATTTCTTCGCTGTGTGCTCTAGAGGGGCCAAATATCTTGCCAAAGAGCCAAAAATGACGTATCTTTGTTGAAAAACACCCCGTGTACCATAATCTAGAAATTATCCAAAAATCAAAAATTTTCGAAATTTTTTTTAATTTTGGAACCGAAAATTTTTTTTGGAACGAATTTTCCCAGATATGACACATACACCAAAACATCACAAATTTAGTCCCCAACAAACGCTCAGTTTTTCACGAAAAAAAAATGAGTGCAGTTTTTTTAATTTTGGTCGGTGTGAAAAAAGTCATTGTCATTTTTCCAAGAAAACAACACATGCCGCGCCATCTAGCGATCATTTTCGAAATTTTTTCCAATCTGACGTCAGATCTGGATAGCTGAGGTTCGTAGCTTTCCAACGACATATAGATCATTACCTCACCTTCCATATGCACAGAAAGTAGGCCATTCGATGAAAAACTGAAAAAGTGCATTCCACTTTTTTTCGAACCTAGACCCCAGGCACTTGCGCGACGAAATCGAAAAATTCGAAGAGACATGTATGCTCAGTTTTCCATCTACTTTCGAATAAAATCGGTCTCCGGCGTATTATCAAAAAGTACGGAAAAAAAATTGCCGACACACAAACATATCATTTCAAAAATTTCGTGTTTTTTCGTATGATTTTCCGACATGATCATATCTCGGACACTTTTCGATCGACTCCAACAATTTTTTTTTTCAACACTATCTACCCGAACTCCAGTTTCCGAATATGCCATTTTTCGGAAAATTCTTTCTGGTTTGGGTGGTCAAAAATGGACAAAACCAAAAATTTACCTTTTTTTTGAAACGCCACCTAGCGGTCAAATTTTGATTTTTTTTTTTTTTTGCGGATTCTTAATTTGGTGCCCGAGCACTACTAAAATATGCAAAAACCCCTTTCCAAAAGTCA
>NW_022200257.1:0-1154 GCF_009176525.2 Contarinia nasturtii | reverse complement strand
TTTCGGAGTGGCATGAATGCTATGACAAATGGTTCGAGCGAATGCAAAAGTGTATTGATCATCATGGCGAATATTTTTAAAAACAATAAAACCATTTTCGATGAAACCCCATTGTCTTATATATGTTTTTGAAAAAACTTAAATAGTGACCCTCGTATAACTTTTGTGCTCGTCGGTTTGTGTTTTCCGCTTAAATTTTAATTTTTCGCACAAAATGTTGCATCGTCTTGAGCGATTGCTTTTTTTCACGTCTGTCTCTACTGACAGCTGTCAAACTACTGGCCTGTAGCTCGATAGCATACTATCAAACTCAATTCGATGAAATACATCCATTCGCGGAGACGTACAAATTGGATTTACGAAAAAGTGTCTCAAATGGTTGTGGCGGCTAAGTTCAAAACAATTTTTCTCAGCCATAGACTAGTGGTTAGCATGCCAGGTTTGTGAGCGTGAGGACACGAGTTCGATTCTCGGTCAAATTTGGTCCGGTATTTTTCCACCGTGATTCGCTCAGGAATTATCAGTGGTTTTATGCAGAATAGATTTGGCCGGGTTTCGGGCTAGTGGAGTGCTTCGGAGGGCACTTAAAGCCGTCGGTCCCGTGTGTGTGCACAACAAATAATGGGTTCAGCATAGACACACGTAAAATGGAGTGCCTTTACGTTAGGTTGGTGTCTTGGATATATCCAATACGTCAACCGTAGAAAGGTAGTGCGCCATTTCTGGTGAATATACCGGTAAACCAGCGAAGATTGAAATAAGAAGATCCTGAAGAATGAATGGAATACTTGTGAATGTCACGACAATTGACTTGAGAAGAAAGCCCTGGTCACTGGCCCTGTACGGAGGCTAGTTACATGGCTGCTATAAAGTGGGCCACACCGTGGGAAGCATTCTCCAAGCAATCGAGTGACAGCACAAGTGGGGTCGTCATGCAATAAGTTACGAAACTTGAGCATCGAAGTGAATAGCTCCCCGTTTAATCCAATAATCCAATAATCAAGGTTCAAAACAAATTTCGCATGTGTCTAAAGATGAACCCATCTGCCTACGAACCATATATTGTGTTTCATGGACTTAGTATGAAGACAAAGATTCTAGAGAAAGCAAAAAGTACGGTCGTATTCCCTATTTAAATGCTCCAACCCTCCAAA
>NW_022200256.1:0-3309 GCF_009176525.2 Contarinia nasturtii | reverse complement strand
TTGAAGCAATGGTAAACAGAACCTTTTTGCTGATTTTGTGTTAAATCGCTTTGCTTCTTTAAAATCAGTCAGAAAAACGATGCAAGCTAAAAACAAACTAAAAATAAAAACAAAACATAAATGAACACTCCAGAATAAAAACAACTTATTGTTTGCCCGCATATCGAAACGCGACTTAAAATGGTTACATTACAAAGCGAGACCAAAGTTGCACAATTTCGGACAAACACATTTTTGCTTAATTCTCTTATTGAAAATCATAATTTAATTTTTTTCACATTGAATGGTATTTGTAAATTGAAGAAAAAAAATTAAATATTTTATTCATTCTTCACTTTACGGACGTACGACAGTGCCATTCCAGCGGTCTTCCGTGTTTTTCATACAAGCCTCCCATATAGACGGTAAAAAATTTGAAAAAATGGAAAAAAAGATTATTAATTTTTTTTACATTTACAAATACTGCTCATTTTTCTGTATCACCTGGTCCAATCAGAATGATTATTGCATTCCTTATTATCTCAATCACAATTGGCATTCGCATATTATTTAATGGGTGTTATTTGGCTGCTACATGGCAACCTTATATGAAACTTTCGGAGACTCGATATAGAGCACAAAAAGTGAAAAAAAATACAATACTTTTTCTCAATTCTCGAACACAACTAAGTCGTACATATCATGTATTGTGAACAGAACTCACATATCATAAATCATAAATACGCCATTTAATTCATATCTATATGTAAAATGTTTGATTTTTTTAGTGTGCACTTTTTTCAAAGAAAACTGCTTTAAAAGGTATTTATAACCTAATCGAAAAGTTCCTAATTTTGATAACTTGATAACACTTGAACGGCCCTAGATGTGATATTACATGATATTCTATCGATTGTAGCATAAAATATATGATTTAAAACCAATTGAATGTCACTTTTGGTTCTTCATAAAATGATCCGTTTTATATTGCGAGTTGAAAACATACCTTCACCTCGGCCAGTATATCAATGCGCGAATTGGGCCAGAACGCTTTCAACTAGCATTGATATTGTTTATACAGTCAAACTTGATCGAATTCAGTCATTGAAATAGGTTTAGAAGTGAATTATAGTTCGGATAAATCATGTTTCATATTCATATTTTGGCCCCACGTCCATTACTCACAATTTGCTATGCAAATGACAGTGTTCCAGCTATACGATGCGTTGAAATGGAAAGTGGAATCACATTAGTTTTGTTCTGAAAGTATTCTAACTTCAAATGAGATTAATTTGTGGAGGTCTGTTGTACTTTTGGTACAAAACCTTCATTTTTGGTGATAAAATTGGAATTTTTGGTGAAAAGATTGAAAATTTTGCATGGAAATTGTGTTTTATTTTCATCCAAATCGTTTGAAATCTCACCAGTGGCAAGTATTTGACCATCAATTCTTAGTCGATATGGTTGTATTTGTATTTGTATTTTATTAGAAGCGTTAGCTCTTTTTTATGGTTCTTAATGCTAAATTACAAAATAGGAAAATTATTTTTAATGTGTATCATACATTTTCTTTTGAATTCATTCACATTTTCTGGCTCTTTTATATCCAATGGTAATTCATTATATAATTTTAATCCATTGTAATAAATATTTTTCTTTGCTCTTTCTGATCTAACTATTGGTTGTGCGAAGATATTCTTATTTTAACTGAAGACACATGCGCACGGTTTTTTGATCAGGGGGGGTCAAGTTGACTTTGGTCTCGAGGGAATTTATATGGAAAACTAAAATAACAATTTTGCATCAGAGAAACAAGGAAAAATGTGTGTTGGCGAGCGGAACGAGCCGAAATTTTGCAAGTTTGACTTCAAACTCAGTGTATTTTTGCTATTGTTTATACATTTATATAGCAAATATGAGAATAAAATTCTTAGAGGGGGGTCAAACCGGTAAATCTCCTTAATATTTACCCGGGGGTAAATTTTGAAAAATTTGCCTCAGGTGGGGGTCAAACCGGAAAACACCCCCCAGCGCGCATGTGTGCCCCTGAAACATCGATATTTTTATTCTAAAGCTTAATACCTTTCCAACGATACCTCAAACGTAGAAATCGGTTAATCCATTCGGAAATTTTTTTATTTTAAAAATTTCATATGAATTTCTATGAAAAATCAAAATGTCTGTGTGTCTGTGCGCAATTTTGTGTAGTTGTTTCTGATCTTTTTACAACTTTCTGTGATAAAGTACACAAAAAACTAAGACTTTTTTGTTCCGGCACTTTTCGATTTGGCCACCATGTTGACTGTGGCCGGCCTACAAAAGTCACTTTTTGACAGTCACAGTCACCGAGACACATCCACTTGACACAGCCCGGTACATATGCATATCGTTGGAAAGGTCTTGTAGTGAGCTATCGAATGGTGCCATTTAAGATCCAAAAATTTCAAGTTGTAGTGGCCAAATTGGCTAAAAACCAAAAAGTTACCGTTCGGCCGGACACATAACGTCCATTACCTCGAAAACAAGCTCAACGATTTTTTTGAAAATTTCACCGATTTTAGGCCCAAGTCAAGCTGTAATATGCCTCAAGCTCATATCCCAGAAAATTCTTGTTTTCAAGATATTACCTTTGGTAGTGCAAATATGGCCAAAAATTGACAAAAATGACAAAAAAAATTACTTTTGAAGTATTTTATGGGCCAAAATGTACTCCAATGACTCTGTAAGTATGCTCTGTGAGTATCCAAACAAAATTGAACAAAATATCGACCGTTTTGGATGGCTATTCCACCAAAAATCGGCCAAATGTACCAAAATTCGAATTTTCACAAAAATTTCTAGAATCTGGATGTATGAAATATGAAATTTTAACAACAAATAACTACATGTTTGATAGTCTCCTCGCATAAGATCGATAAAATACTAAATCTTGTGTCCCCTCCCACCATGCCAGAAGATGGACTTTCATCGGGAAAGGTGCATGCGGTTAGTCACAAATGAAATTAAAAGAAATCTACAAAAATGTTAGTATAAATGGCAAACTATGCGGTCATGCAAAAATGGTCATTATTTCATACGGTCGCTGTGGGACTCAGACTTGACATAACCAGAACATATGCATATCCGTTGGCTAGGGTGGTCCCGAATATACACAAATTTGAATTTTGATCGCAGCACACTCTATATATGTTAGACTTGGTCCCACAAACATATGTGCAAAGTTTCAGCATTCTACTGTACCGGCAACACGTGCCTCAAACGCCTTGAAGATTTTCTGTCGACACAGATCGTCACACATTTCGAACAAATTTTTTTCGACAAAACTATATG
>NW_022200255.1:0-1527 GCF_009176525.2 Contarinia nasturtii | reverse complement strand
AGAAGAAGGGAAAAAAGAACAACACAATACAAATACACACACAGCAAAAACAAAAACAAGGACAGCAACAACAACAACAACATCACAGTGACCATGTACAGGGTGATCAGTCAAATGTGCATCGACAACGGGGTGGTACGCAAACATCAAGCCATGGAATGGGATATCTTCGTGGACAACGACAACCATTTTATGGCGATTTTGGATCGGGCAGCCGTTGGGATAATCGTCCACAATTCCAACAGAATTCGGTCAACAGGTCTTTTCAAAGACTGAATTATGTGGACAACCGTCGAAGAAATGCACAACACTTTGATAATTGCTGTTGCCAAAAATGTTTCGACGATTATGAGAGGAGATATGAGGATTTTCGTCAGGCTCGTCTCACCCATCGGCCACCGGCTCAGCGCTGGCAACGATGGCGTCAACCATAAATAACAGCTCAAACTTATCTGCGCATGAAAAATACTCTACGCAGATAAACATCCATTCACAAAATGTGAATGGTTTAAGAACAAAAATATCGGAGTTTGCAGCTGAGATAATGGTTCAACAATCGTCGATTTACATGCTACGTGAAACTCATTTAAGTGATGCAATTAATTCTGTCGACGTTTTTCCACCAATGTACGAGGTCTATAGATGTGATCGTTCATCACTCACAGAAAAGGACCAGGTACATAAAAAAGAGCACGGAGGTGGAGTTTTAGTTGCTGTCAACAACAAACTAAAGTCAGTTTGCATCGGAACGGCTGACCATTTCGGAGCTGAACAAATTTGGGTAAAGGTGGCCGGTATGAAAAGGAACATCTTTTTGGTAGAATTATATATTCGACCAGATTCAACACTCAAGGTGTTTGAAAACAACATGTATGCCTTGAAAAAAGTCGCATCGAAATTGAATACAAATGATGTTTTGATTGTGTCCGGAGACTTTAATCTGCCGAAATTGATATGGTTTGTTGATGAAAATGAGAACCCAGACATTGCAATTGCTATCAATGCAGCCAGTGAAAAAGAGAAGATAGTGCTAGATACTTGCTATGAACTGGGACTTCACCAGATTAACAAGAACTACAACCAAAATGGTCGAATGCTTGATTTGATCTGGACAAATGATGTTGAGTTGCTTCAAAGCTCCATAAACGACTTTCATTTGTTGAATTTTGAAAAGCATCATAATGCTATTAGTATACGATATAAAGAGCTAATCATAAAGACAACTGAAACAATACATACATATAGAGATTTCAACAACGCAGATTATAAACGAATAAATGAGTCACTTCTTGATGTAAATTGACATAATGTTTTTGATACAAATTCATTAGAGTTAAGACTGGATAATTTTTATGCAATTATTAAGTCAACAATAGAAACTTCTGTCCAGTTAAAGACAAAAATCATCAGAAAACAACCGATGTGGTTCAACAAATCATTGGTTGAAATGAAGAATAAAGTCAGCAAAGCACATCAAAATAAAAATAAAGAGTCTTACGGGAGTAAGACGAACTTTTCCGCACGGTG
>NW_022200254.1:0-1607 GCF_009176525.2 Contarinia nasturtii | reverse complement strand
GCTTCGTCTGTCGTCATTGATTCGTTCGTTGTTCCTTTGTTCGATGCATCATTTCCAGTATTGTCTTCGCTCACGTCAATTTCATTGGTTGTGGTTGGCATTGATTCTGTTTCATCCATGGCTAAATCCGATTCTGTGCGATTGACGAGTACATTGACCTCTTGGCTTGTCTTCGGATCGTTCGCTGGCTGATTCGATATGATGATTGTCACACAAATAGCGCTTCCATCTCCTCGTCCATTGCTGTGTGTTATTTTGTACGTTGAATGAGCCGTGCCAAACTCTGGCCGATGACAGCTACACAATCCGTTGATCACAGTCTCACCGCTTACATCGGTGGTCGTCTTGTTGGTGTTCAAATTGTGATTTGGCGGAGCATTTTGGTCTGAAACTTCAACGAACTGCTGTTCCAACTTGACTTTATTGAGGAATAGTTCGTACGCTTTGGCGATTCTGTGGAAAGAACAACATGGACACAATTGTTTTAGTCGAATGGTCAAAGATTGACGTTGAAACACATAAACGGAACAATGAAAAGTAGTGAATAAAGCTAGGGGCTTAATACGGCAAAAAAATTCACAGGAATTCACGTAAATTCACACTTTTGAATCGAGTGGTTATTGAAGAGTTCGGTGAATTCGTGTGAATAGAATGAAATGTGTCAAAGTAATAAAGTGAGGTTATGATAACCGCAATATTTTTTAATTTATTATTTTTTCAATATTTCCGATTGTTTTCGATAGAAAATCGCTCAAAATTGAAAATAAAATTAATTTTTATTAAAAAAATATAAAAAACATTTACAATTTCGTTACACAAAATATAAATATTGCAGTGATTGCCAGCAGAAACTATTCACCACTATCTCTTCGTTTGCTGAAAAATTCAGTTAATTTAGATATTATTATAGAATTCAGTCGTTGAAATTTTGAATTAAGCCCCTTAGAATAAAGTATCCTCACCGTTCAATCGATGCTTGAAAGAAGTATTCCTTGAAATTATCGCCAAATGACATTCCGCTGCATTGAAATGCATTGTGCACCAATCGTAACGTCGCTTCCGCTTCATATTAGATGTTGATGCAATATTTGTCTATCGTCTCTTGCCAATTTCCACTCATCATCACTGAAAATACACAAACATTCACGACATTCAATTAAATTTCGCTACGAAATTGGAACGCCTTGATTTGGTGTGGATGGAAAAAGCAAAAATTTTACATTTGAAAAACAGCTATTAATGCCGAAGAATTGCTTGTGGATCGAATTCATTCGGGCAACCTTATTATTGCTCGAGTGCATTCAATCAATGGCAAACATTTTTACGATTTATTTCGTGACAAATATTGTCACAAAATACACACACTCTCACACATACGTCACAATCAAATCAACGCACACCAAAACACATTTGGCCAAACAAATAAATCGGTGCAAATTGTCGGTCTGAGCCGAATCGAAAGAAGTACCGAATGAAATGATTCCATTTGTAAACAAATCACACAAAAACTCATCCAAGTTGAAATAATGTTCGTTTTGATTTTTGACCGTCTCTTTTCGCTTTAATGGCAAATATCACATTGAAACCCTATTTGTTGTTGAACGAAC
>NW_022200253.1:0-3484 GCF_009176525.2 Contarinia nasturtii | reverse complement strand
GCTGCAGTGTCAATACTTGCGTCAAAACTACGGGTTTCAGGGCCCCGACCGATTCATACCGCTCGAAGAGTAAGAGAATATTTACAGTCGAAACATGTGCCCTTACTCAATCACCCACCAAAAAGCCCGGATCTCAATTTAATTGAAGATATTTGGGCACTAATGGAAAAGGATCGGCCGCCTTTGATTCAAAGAACACATGATGCGATGGACACTTATGTTCACAATCGATGGGAAAATTTGAGGCAACGGCTAGGTATATTTTAATTAAGTTAAAAATAGGGAAAATATTAAAAAATGTCAATATTTCACTTTCAATTTACAGATGTGTTTGATAATTTGTATAATTCGTTGGCTAATCGCTATCGCTATGTGATTCAACACGGAGGAAACATATATCACAACACGCACGAAACGTAAAATGCTTTGTACAAAACAGAGAGAAAAAACACATATTCTTAGGATGTTTGTCACTGTGAATCAAAAAGAGACAAAAAATAAAGCGTACGATCGAAAAAATACAATCTGCGTTTGTTTTAGTTTGTTGTTTCGTCAACGCATTTCCGCATTCTTTCACATGCATAGGTCGAATGGATCGTTGAATCTGTGAAGCACTCAAGAGTAAAGAGTATCGCTCAATTTGTTGTCATAAAGATTAGTCTGCGCGATTGTTTACAAAAACTAGCCAATGAGAGTTAAGTAAACAAAAGCCAAATATTCATTCACATTACAAAGATGGTTTTTTATAGTAGTAAGATATTTTTGCAAACGATGATACGTACCTGTTCGAACGAAAAAGATTACATCGAAATGTCCGTGGAACAACAAGCAACTCCAGTCTCTCAATAATAAAAATAACAAGGAGTGGAAAAGATCGAAGTCAACCAACAATGACTCTGACTATTTTCTTGCGCTTGAAAATTACAGCAAACTTAACACGGAACTGTACAATTCGTATGTCGACAAAATGACTTTTTCATTGAAGTCCGACCCTACATCGTTCTGGCGTTTTGTCAACACAAAGAAAAACAGTGACTGTGACTCGAAATTATTGCATTATGGTGACAAATCATCGGTTGATAAGATGGAACAAACTGAAATATTTGCAACATTTGTCAAAAACAATTTCGCAAATCAACCGTCTCTAATTCAATCGTCAGCACAAGCGTCAACTCAAACAAACTCTAACGTTAAGCAAGTAGAAAATGTGTTAATGTAAAAAGTATCGAATCAAAGAATGTGAGTTATATTTATTATAATTTGTTTAAAAAATTGAAAACTTGATTCATTCAAATATTGTGCTATTAAACATGTAATTTAAATGTAACATTTTGATGTCATACGTTTGTTTGACACTTGAGGTCTCAGTCAGTTTGTTTTGCAATGCAGCGTATGTCAGTTGTTAATTTTCCTGAATTTATCAGTTTAACTCATTGATTGGTTTATTCTTTTTATATTTTTGTTTTGCCAAAAAAAAATTTTGAATGAACATAATTAATCAGAAAATTTTTGACATAGTAGATATTCATTGAAAGTGAGTTTAATATTCTTTTCTTTTAAGTGAGGGTGTTGTTACACTATCTAATACATTGTACTATTCGATTTCCTTAGACCCTGAAGAAGAATCACAAATGATTCGAAACGTCGGTATATTCTAATAAAATATCAACTCAAACCAGACCGAATTGGCTTTTATTTACTAATATAATAATAATAGTTTTTAAAAAATGGATGAAGAAAATAAGAAAACACATATTGTGGTTGCACGATACAACCCGACCCTCTCTTGCGTCCTATATTGACAATGTATTTGAAGATGACTCCGTTGAAGGAGCGCCATCTCTGAGTGCTCGTGCAAAACAATGAAGCTTGCAAACTTCGCAAATTTCTCATATATTTTTTTCTTCAAATTTTATTTCAAAATTGTAAAAATTAAATAAGTTTTGCAATAGTAGCAACGAAAATAATTAATAGAATTTATTATAAATAAAAAAATTGAAGTAACAACACACTAATATTTTATATTATATTATTCTCGTGTTATGAAATAGCTTTACCGTGTAGACCATGTAGAGATATGTAGAGATGGCAATTGGAGAGAATATTATTTTTGTATATCTCTACATCTAAAGGTCTACACAGTAAAGCTATCTCATAACACGAGAATAATATAATATAAAATATTTGTGTGTTGTTACTTCAATTTTTTTATTTATAATAAATTCTATTAATTATTTTCGTTGCTACTATTGCAAAACTTATTTAATTTATACAATTTTGAAATAAAATTTGAAGAAAAAAATATATGAGAAATTTGTAAAGTTTGCAAGCTTCATTGTTTTGCACGAGCACTCAGAGATGGCGCTCGCAGAATGCGATTCGCTTGAAAGTCTACTGTAAGAGAGGGTCGATACAACCTCGATTCAAAGTATATTTACTTTGACGAACTGGATACAGACAAATTCATTGATGAATGTAAGTAGCAACATTGTGCAGATTACTTTGTTTTTTGCTATATTCAATAGATTTTTTTTAGGTATGATTGCATTTAATTTTGAATGCAATAAGGTTAAAGTTTGTCTCCGTGATAATCGAAATGCCTATATAAACAAAGGGATGTTTGGTGCAATTGTAAAACAATTTTCGAGCTCCGGATCGTTTTACATAAACATTGAAATCTTGGAAGCAAACGCAAATTTACCCATAGTCACGGTAAAGGTAAGGTTAGAATAGCATTTTTCAAATTTAATATAGCTTCTTTTGAGTTGACATGTATATATATATTTATTCTTCTTAGTCTTAAGGATTAATTATTTTGAGTTTTATTGTCAGAGCATTAATGACTAACAATAATACTTTATTAGTTTGCGTTCAATTGTTCGTTTCTTCTTTATTTTACTTCAGAGCACATTGGTCAATTCACAACAGTAAGTTGGACCTGACAAAAAGAATGCTGCTGCAGCCAAACAAACAAAGGTTGTATACGAGTTGCGTAATAAACTTCTTGTACAACAAAATGGGCAAGTACGCTCTTATACATTTCAAGAGAATCTAACAAACAAAGCAAAAGATCGCAATGGTAGAAATAGCATTTTGCAAATTAATGATGATTGTAAGTTTTATATATTACATATATATATATTAGGGTGGGTCAATTTTTTTGCATCAAAGGCTCATCGCGATTTTGGTTCTATGTGTCCTAACAAGCATTTTTGCCCTAGGAGGGTCGGGGGTCAAACCCCTTAATCCCTGATTTTTTGATCTGAAACCCAAAAATTGAAGCCGAATTTTGAAGAAAATGTTTTTTCCAGATGCCCTCCGAGACAATTTTCACAAAAAGTAAGATCCCCCCATTTGAGGTCAAATACTATGAGACTATGGGTTATTTTGTGAAAATTGTCTCGAAAGGGTTAAGGGGCTATGACCCCCTAGGGGTTGGGGGGAGTTCGAGGGCAGCTGACCCAAAAAATTTCTATCATCATTC
>NW_022200252.1:0-3695 GCF_009176525.2 Contarinia nasturtii | reverse complement strand
CAATTTTTGGTTTTTTGCCAATTTGGCCACCCCCACATGAAATTTTTAAGTCGCGATTGGCACCACTTGAGAGCTTACTTTAAGACCTTTCGAACGAATATGCATTTTTCCTGGTTATGTCAAGTCTAGGTCCCACAGCGACCGTATGAAATAATGGCCATTTTTGCATGACCTTTTACATAGTTTGCCATTTATACTAACATTTTTGTAGATTTTTTTTAATTTCATTTGTGACTAACCGCATGCACCTCTCCCGGCGATAGTGCACCTTCTGGCCTGGTGGGAGGGGACATAAGATTCGGTATTTTATCGATATTATGCGAGGAAACTATCAAACATGTAGTTATTTGATGTTAGGATTTCATATTTCATACATGTAGACATTTTTGTGAAAATTCGAATTTGGGTACATTTGGCCGATTTTTGGTGGAATAGCCATCCAAAACGGTCGATATTTTATTCAATTTTGTTTGGCTAGTCACAGAGCATATCTATAAACGCAAATTATAAGAACAGTGAATAATTGAAACACGTCCGTTTTATTTAAGTGCTCATTAGTGAATGAATAGTTTATTTCATTTCAACATCCTCTCTTGATTTAAATTTTGATTCAAAAATTTTGATCACAAATAACAAAAATGATAACTACAATTGATTTCATTACAATTTCAAAATAAATTCAAGTTATTAGATACAGGTCACTTTTTCTCACAAATTTGGAAACATGAACAAACATTTTTTTTTTTTTATTCTAATTAAAATAAAAAAAGAATGATTGAACTTCATCGTTTATCCACATAGCTTCTAGCGTATATTTGGAGATGCGCCCGATGTCGTATTTGTAGTTTTTATTTGGTACGTTTTCTTGATGCGTCTCTTTAGGCTGTTGAACGCATATATAGCCAGCTTCAATATTTCCGCTATAACCAAAATATACGTGGCGTATAGCAGCTTTTGGTTGATCAACATCTGGTTATGAGTATCGGCCGCTTCCTGGATAATAATGTTATTATTTACTTGTCCATTCGTGTCGACTGTTTTCACTTCGATGTTTTCCTCGTCAGAACCAAACCAGCCCATTATGATGTTTGTTTAGACTTAAATTTGGATTATTGGATTATTGGATTAAACGGGGAGTTATTCACTTCGATGCTCAAGTTTCGTAACTTATTGCATGACGACCCGACTTGTGCTGTCACTCGATTGCTTGGAGAATGCTTCCCACGGTGTGGCCCACTTTATAGCAGCCATGTAACTAGCCTCCGTACAGGGCCAGTGACCAGGGCTTTCTTCTCAAGTCAATTGTCGTGACAGTCACAAGTATTCCATTCATTCCTAGATGGCGTTGGGCTCTTCTTATTTCAATGGAGGAATGCACATATCGCTGGTTTACCGGTATATTCACCAGAGATGTCGCACTACCTTTTTACGGTTGACGTATTGGATATTTGACATATCCAAGACACCAACCTAACGTAAAGGCACTCCATTTTACGTGTGTCTATGCTGAACCCATTATTCTTTGTGCACACACACGGGACCGACGGCTTTAAGTGCCCTCCGAAGCACTCCACTAGCCCGAAACCCGGCCAAATCTATTCCGCATAAAACCACTGATAATTCCTGAGCGAATCACGGTGGAAAAATACCGGACCAAATTTGACCGAGAATCGAACTCGTGTCCTCACGCTCACAAACCTGGCACGCTAACCACTAGTCTATGGCTGAGTCTTAGACTTAAATTGCGAACGATGTTAACTGTATGAAGTTCAATTTCGTACTGTGTCCATGAATTTGTTTCTTACTTACTAATACAAAAATTGATAAGTTCACAATTTATGACAAAATTCAACCAAATGATTTTACAATTTTGTGCGCGTTACAATAATTCATATTCGGTTTCGATTAAATTCTAAAATTTTGCTTACGTCGATTCTATATAAAAATAAAAAAATAGAAGAAAACATAAAGAAAAATGATTAGTTGGTTTGTAAAATTGAATACGCTTCATAAAATAAAATATAAAATTTTTGATACGATTATTCAATCAAACCCATGTTTTCGCGACAAAATTTTGTTTTGCTGATATTCACCGCCTTTGTCAGCATATCTGCTGTCATATGTTCGGTTTGTACATAGTCCAATTTTATGGCACCATTCATCACTTCCTGTCTTAAATGATGAAATCTTATGTCTATATGCTTGCTTCTTGGCCTGAATGCCTCGATATTCCCCAAGTTTATTGCGCTTTGGTTGTCGCAATATACCGTAGTCGTTTTCATGTTTTTTTTCATCAATTTCACGCAGTAATTGTTTTACCCATAAAATTTCTCTTACAGTCGATGAGAGGGCTATGTATTCGGATTCCGTAGATGATAGAGCAATAATAGATTGGCGCTGACTGCACCAACACACTGCCCAATTGCTCATCATCAGTACAAATCCAGTACAGGAACGACGCGTGTCTATTTCTGCTCCCCAATCAGCGTCGCTAAACGCAACCAAATCATTAAATCTTCCTCTCTGAAACCGCAAACTCAAATATATTGTCCCACGTAAATAACGTAAGATACGCTTAACAGCTTTCCAATGAGGCTCTGCATGCTTAGCGTTGAATCTGCTCACGTCATTCACAGCATACGCTATATCTGGGCGTGTTGCCCCGGACAAATATAACAACGATCCAATTACCTCCTGATATGGTACTTTACCAACCAATGATTTTTCTTCCGACCACATTTTTACCGATAATTTTTGATTCAGATCTGACGGCGAATCTACTGGCTTGCAATCCTTCATACCAAATTTCTCAAGAATCTGCACGATGTAATGCGATTGATTCAATTCGATGCACTCATTTTTTTGATTGATATTGATTCCAAGGCAACTTGATGCTTCTCCCAATTCTTTCATATAAAAATTTGTGTGCATGATATGTTTCAATTTTTTCAGCTCCGCTTCATCACTATAAAAAATTAAAAAATCATCTACATATACGGCAATAATGATATTAATATCTTTTTTGTAGTATACGCATGGGTCCGCCATGGTTCTAGTAAATCCATGTGATATTAATACGTTGTTTAGCTTTTGGTTCCACATACGGGAAGCTTGTTTTAGTCCATAGATGGCCTTTTTTAGAAGATAAACTCTATCTGTGCCATCCCCAAATTCGTCGGCCTGATGCATGAACACCGTTTCTCTTAAGTCCCCCTGCAAAAATGCAGTCCCCGCATCCATTTGGAATATTTTCAGTCGATTTTTAACTGCCATGGCTATCAACATTCTTATGGTTGAATGTCTAACTACTGGAGAGAAGGTTTCATTGTAATCTGTACCATACCTTTGTGCGAATCCTTTTGCAACTAATCTGGCTTTATAACGGATCACAGTTCCATCTCGGTTCAGTTTTTTCTTGAAAATCCATTTTTCAGTAATCGCTCTACCATTAGGAGGAAGTGTGGTTAGTTGCCAAGTTTCGTTTTTCTTGTGGCTGGCCATCTCCTCAAGCATCGCCCTTTTCCAATGAATGCTTTCTTCACTCTCTAATGCCTCTTTCGAAGATGCTGGTTCAGAACTTAATAAAGCAAAACGTGTTATTTGAAATGGTTGAAACGGTTTTCTTACTCTGTTTAATGCACGAGTTGGGGTTATGATAACCTAGTTCTTGCTCTAGTTTTGAATGTTACATCATG
>NW_022200251.1:647898-661609 GCF_009176525.2 Contarinia nasturtii | reverse complement strand
TTTCCCCAAATTCATATACCCCCCAGATACGCCCCCTTGAAGTGCCAAAAATCCCCTTTTTGTGTTATATACGGTCATCAATATCTTTTTAACGACGCAAAATATTGGAATAATTTCTTCGGCAAATTTGTAGCCCTTGAAGAGACAAAAAAAATTATCACCAAAGGAAGGGTCAATGACCTCTCCTTGGGGGTAAAAATGACCCCAGAAGTAACCCATTATGGCAATGACCAAAATGGGGTCAAAAACAATCCAAATCTCAAAATTGACCCCATTTTTAGATTCCTCATGAAAAATTACTCCTAGAAAACCATATGTCCTGAATCCCCAGAGCACCCCTTGTACCCTCAAATCGGGTTGAAAAGTCGAAAAATTGGATTTTTTCACATTTGTACCCGATTTCATGTTTACTGGTAAGTTTTTAGTTCTTTACATGCTCTTTCGAAAAAACATACACAAAATACCCGATCGACCTTATGACAAGTAACTCTAGTACAGCAAACTACCACATTTTCTGTATTTCCAAGAATTTTCAAACAAACGTCGCTATAACTCGAGTTCAAATTCTAAGATTTTGATTAAAATTGCTCAGTTTGTAGCTCTTTAGATGCCCTTTCGAAAAAACATATCCAGAATACTCGATATAAAGATCTTATAGAGGCTATCTAGATTCATTTTAGTGTGAGTCGTAAGATCTCAAAACATAAAATCGTAACATAAATTGGTTATTTTTTTAAACAACAAAATTGATATTCAACTGCGTACTTGAAGTTTATGTTCTTTGTCTAATAAAATGTTGCGGTCGAATAAACAAAATAAACAGAGATAATTTGAAACAATTCGTGTTCGTTCACGACAGATATTGACCTACGCAAAATAAATGACGTGGATCCCGAGTTCAACCAAATAAAATGACGTTAATATATTTAAAATTTTACATCGATTTTATTTCTCTATGACCTGATAAAAAATAAAAGTCATTGTCTGACTAATTACTTTGAAGAAGGAGAACGATTGCGAGTCCAAACGAAGTGAGTGAGGGGTAGACGCTCTACTTACTCCGAACATCAGAGTAACCTTACTCAAATATTTCACACTGTGTGGGTACGTGTCGATTGATCCCAAAAATGAATCTAGATAGCCTCTATAAGATCTTTATAAGTTGATTAGTCATTTCATAGGCTAAAATGCTTGTAGAAGAGTAACCAAATATTGCGCAAGGACCATTCGGCAGAACTTTCTTCGTTACCATAGCGGTGCAGTGTCTGAACATTTTTTGCTGAGTGCGGTAAAAACGCGTAAAAAGAAATATATTTGTGACACAGACAGCAGTGTATTTTCCGATATTAGCATCCATTTGCAATCGTTTGCAATCAATTTATCTGTCAATACCGGTCAGTACATATATGTGTTACAGCTGGAACAAAAATGTGCTGTATGTGGCACAAATGTACTCATACGTTTACGGAACGCTCGACAGCACTAATAACAAACTTATAAAAAAATGGGTGCATTTCATTCACAGCGTATATTGATTCTTTTCAATTATTCGATTAATGTATGTTGATTTTTCTTTATGTTATTTAAGGAGTCAGAAAAAAATATATTTCTTTTTACCGCCTCAGCCAAAAAAAAATGATACTGTGTATTGGTGTGTATGAATATTCATCATATTTTTTGCTGCGTCCTTAAAGAACATAGAGATATTTACATTAACTTTTACTTTTTGACATCTTCAACACATATATTTTCAAACATTTTTTCACTGTTATTTTATCAAAATATTGAACTCACTTTAATTTTAATCACACATGCGCGCTGGGGGGGGTTTCGGTTTGACCCCCACCTGAGGCAAATTTTTTAAAATTTACCCCCAGGTAAATTTTTAGGAGATTTACCGGTTTGACCCCCCTCTGAGAATTTTTTTCTCAGATTTGCAATATAAATGTATAAAAAATAGCAAAAATACCCTGATTTTGAAGTCAAACTTGGAAAATTTCAGCTCGCTTCGCTCGCCAACACTTGGACCAACACAACATTTTCTTGTTTCTCTCATGCAAAATTTGTATTTTAGTTTTCCATATAAATACCCCCCTCCCCCCTCGAGACAAAAGTCAATTTGACCCCCCCCTGATCAAAAAACCGTGCGCATGTGTGATTTTAATAAATTACTCGAAATTTCTCAAACACGTTTCATATCACATTCCATGAAATGTCAAAAATACACGAACTAAATGTTGCCTGATGTTGTCAAATAAGAGATGAGCGCGTAAATGTGGCGGCGCCACTAGTAAAAAATTGCTTCACTGCTAATGTATGTTCGTTACTCTCTCCGTATTTTGTTTCATGTATTCGTAACTGACGTACGATGTAAAACCCCGGGCGAACAGTTAAATTTGAGTGCCCGGGGTGTTTTTATATTGATAAGAAATATCTGTCCAAATGATGGAAAAGTTCTTGCTTGTTTTTTAACATTGAACTGAATAATAGCTTTATAAATGTAACTCTTGATAAGCAAAAGAAAACAAGTATTCCGTATCTTGTCTGGGCTAAAAAGTAAAGAGTACTTGAAGGGCACTTAACCAAGACAAAGACAAATACCTATGTAATTTATATATGATTGCCCAAGAATGAATGTGAGATAGAATTCAACTCCAATTTGATTGAAATGTAACCTCAGGAGAAGTCTCATATTCATTCTATGACATTCTTATATACTTTTGGACTAGCAATTGTTCTTCTTTTTCAATCAATTTATATTAAGAGTTAAAGTTTTGAGATCTTCTTAACTCAACTTACACATTTGATTTGCATTTTAACAATTTTGAACTAACATTTTTGGCTTTGCAGTTAACACTAGATAAAATAAACATTTGGAATAGGAAAAGTTTCAACGAAAGTAGCAATGATCTTTTGATTTGAACGTTATTTTACAATAACTCCCTTCGTTCGCTAATTAACCGACAACTTTGAAGTAAAATGTTTTGTATTTTATACACAATACTATTTTTTTTACTTCTTGTCGTATTTGATAGATTTTTAAAAATTTATTTACAATGTATTTTACGTATCCACATTTGATCTTGACAAGACTCACATTTATGACAGTTTTTTATTGTTAAAATGTAAACAAAAGCTGCTATGAATGGCATTGTAAAAAAATGTCAACGAAATTTAAAAAAAAGATTTCAAATTTACACCGTTGAAGAAACATGATATCACGATTGGAAATACATTAATAAGACCGAGCAATTAAATCAAATACTTGGGTCTTAAATTAACTAAGAACTTTCGATATAATAAACAAATCATGAGGTCAGTCACGAAATTCTATTTCAACTAGTTTTTGATAAGATTTCATTAGAAATCCTAGTGTGTGAAGTTGGCGCTCAGTAGTTTTTCATATAAATTATATGGCCATTGGTGTGAAGCAGACAATATATTTGGATTTTGTCATCTGGATATTTCAGCTCATCTGGATGACGTTAGGCGATGATACGGAGTGAAAACAATAGAAATGATTGTTATAGTTATGGTAGTATTTTATACCTGTAATGAATCTACATCATTCATTCATGTAAAAATGATCGTCCAACAGCAACAAAGTGAAAATAATCGAGCAACATGATTGAATACTTATTTTCACATAAGTCAAATTTCTACATGTCAAGAATATTCTCATCGGTTCAATTGTAAATTAAATGAGATTATACTTTTTCGAATTTCAACAGAGATAATCTGAAACAATTCGTGTTCGTTTACAGCAGATAATTGACCTATGCAATATAAATGACGTGGAATTCGAGTTCAACCAAATAAAATGACATGAATATATTCAAAAATTTTCATCGATTTTATTTCTCTATGATATGATAAAAAATTACAGTCATTGTCCGCTATTGACGAAAGACTAATTACTTTGAAGGAAAAGAAGAGTTGCGAGTACAAAATATATATAGTACAAATTACATAGGTATTTGTCTTTATTTCTCTTTGTCTTTGTCTTGGAGAAGTGCCCTTTAATTGCTCTTTACCAAAAGGTGGATACGAAATACTTGTTTTTTGTGCTTATCAAAAATTGCATCTATAATATTATAAAAATGAGTGACGTACGTTTTTGTCTGATAGCCTTACATCTATTTTTTTTTTTTGAGAGCAACAGTGTTTTGGCCATGATAATGTTGGGTTGTGGTACACAAAAATCTCCATCTGTTTGTTTTTGTTTTCGTTTTCAGAAAAGTGACTAACTATTTTTGGACAAATTGATTGGATCGGCAGCTTTAATAAAAATTAGTTAATCATCTGTAATCATACATGGTCGATAGTTATGATTAGGTATTGTAAACAATAGATCTGATGGATTTTTGAGCGCATGTCATCAAGATCGGTGTAAAGTTCAGTTTTCAAAAAGGTATGCATAAGAAATACTATATGTAACTATTTTGTCAGCACTATAACTCGAGAACATGAAACACAGCTTGCACCAATACAATTTTTTCTTGGGTTATTGTCTTGTGTCTAATAAAATTTTAAGGGCACAATAAAACGACGAAACCATATATCTTTCAGAAAACACTCCAATTAAGACTCGATAATAAACAAATAAATCTCATTTTTATAATATACAAGTTCTGCTTTTAAAATGTATAAAAGTACCAATACCATAATTCTTTTCATTCATTCTCTTTTTAAATTGAAAGAAACCCAAGTGTATTAATTTTACTTACGATTCCAAAAATTGTGATTAATTTTTTTCATTCCAAACAAATTCACTGTGAAATATAAATCACAGTTTTCAGATCGAAAGATCCAAAAGTGTTTAAATTTTACTTAGAATTCTTAATATTGTGATTAATTTTTTCATTCCAAACAAATTCATTGTAAAGCATCAAACACAGTACGAAGTAAGTATTGTTTTTTGTTTGTGATAATTTATCTAAGAGCAGTGCATTCAAATATTTCTTAATTTTAATGAAATAATTTATGATTTTTTTAAATACATATATTGAAAGTGAATAATTTGATTAGAACGAAATAGTACGAAATCGACTCTAAGTATAATAAGTTCACAGCTGACAATTTTTTTTCTTCTGATACACACATTTAATAGCATCCACTCGATTTGTATCTTGGTAATGTGATGCATGCAGCTACCGGCAAAATTTTGTTATTTCGGTTCAATGATATCAAAATTGTATTGAAATAACAAAATTTGTCAGTGACAAATAAAATATACCACACATAGGTTCTGACACTACAAAACTTAGGGGGGTCACGGCCGAAAATCGACGGGGGGTCCCCAGCCGACAAAACCCCAGCAAAATTGAATATTTCTGAAAATTTGTAAATCTTAAAAAATTTTGTCTTAAAAAAATATGTTTGGCAAAAAAAATTGGTCAGCAAACTGGTTGAGCAAGCAAGAGTAACATTATGGTGTGCTTCCACGCAAAGTTTGAGCTGGTCATAAACAACCAAAGATATGAAATTATCTTCTTAAGGAAGGGTCATAGCTCATGGTGGATTGTTTGTTCATCATAATTGTTTGTCTCGTTGAGGGATACAACTTTGCCGAATAAGGGGTCTCGGTATAAAATCCATGGGAGCAACATGACAAAACTTGACATGAGCGCCAGTCCCTCATAACTAAAAATGGTACAAATTCGCAATAGATGGCACCTTTAAATCGACAAGGTTAGATTTTATCAGAATAAATACTTAATTCAAAGATTTCAATTTTAAATGATGAGACTTCTAGTGCTTCTTTGATTACAATTATTTTCGAAGTATTCTAGAAGATATCAAATATGATATTTGTTGTTTCGATATGTCAAAAATGTTGTATTGGTTGATTGTCAAAATGCTCAGAATTTTTTTGAGAAGAAATTTGTAAGACTTATAATTTTATCAAATATTTTAAGCACTCAATTTATTTTATCATATATGATATCTCAGTATTTCTTTGTGCACATGTAGTATGTTGTCTATCAAGCTATACTGCACATGATACACATCAGCGTCGAGTATAGTGTACACTATACGATATACATGATGTGCACTATACTCAACACTGTTGCGTGTGTATCTTGTCGACAGTGAGTATGGCACACTGAAATATCATATATAATAAGATAAATTGAGTGCTTTAAAATATTTTATAAAATTATAATTACAACTGATTTCTTCTTGAAAACTTCTGTGCATTAAAAAAAAAAACCAAAATTTTTCAATATTTTTCATTTTTCTTGCAATAAAAATAAATAAATCTAAGAGTGTTTGTCGATTCATAAACGCCATCTATTGCAAATTCGTAGTATTTTTAGTTATGAGGGACTGGCGCTGATGTCAAGTTTTTCAATCGTACGTCTCACGTCGCGCTCATGATAAAATCAAATCCCCAGAAAATCGTCCAAACGCTTGGCAAAGTTATAGACTTGAAATTCGCCTTTAAAATATTATACAAAACTTCCCGATGTATTTTACGGATGATTTTTTTTTCTAAAAACATATTTTGTTTGCGGGTAAAATGCTATTTTAGTTAACATGTCAAAAAGTATGTTCATGTTAAAATAGCATTTTGTGGTCAATTTGTATATTTGTATAATTTAAAAGTAACCTATTTTTGGCTTCAAAATATATTATATTTTGATAAATGCAACATTTTTTGAAAGTTGAATAAAAAAAAACAAATACGTCGACTCCGATAAATGAATAAACTAAAAATGATTTAAAACACCATTAATTTGAGTCAACACATAATAGAAATTTTATTTCTTTAAATTTCGTATACATTTCGACCAGTTGACTGGCCATCTACAGCGGCACGACTGAAAAGTACAAAAATATTTCTCTCATCAAAAACATGACTACAACACAACCACTATCGACGGTGACTTGATAATAATGTATATATAGCAACAAAAGGTTTGCATTTGTAGGTAAAGGAAAAAACAAAAATGTGTTTCGAACTGAAGGTTATAGACAATTAGATTGAAACCTCATCAATACAGTGTAGCAGTGCATTACGCGAGTGCGCATCACATGCAACGCAAGAAACTCATTCGAATAAAGTCTTATTAATTATCTTCATAACTCAACCATTTTATATTATAGCTGTGTGCTATATTACATGGCGACCAGGACGGGACCATAGCCATATATAATAAAAACGCTATATAAATAAAAAAAGAAAGTAATACCAGAATCATTAACAAAAGCGTAAATAATATCTCCCTTTGAGCTGATAAGGCAAATGCAAATCTGAGTAATGAAAAAGATGAAAATGAAAAAGTAAGGTACCATATCACTAACATAATGGATTTAGAATCCTCATTTTGAGCAAATATCCAATGATAATATTAATAATGGGCAAATAAAGTGAGGCGCTATATAAATAAATAACACGCGAAGAAACAATACTTAAAACGCGGTGATCAAATAAATAATACGTGATGATCAAACAAAAACGTTATTAACGTAACTGGCGACGAATACTCGTATAATATTGTATCGATAAACATCCTTTGATATTAATATATCATTTTATCATTTAAGTGTAACAGTAAAATACAATATATCTCTTATTTGTTAAAAATTGATCACTGGAGAAGTCCAGGATTTTTAGTAACATTCATTAAAAAAAAGAAGAAGAAAAATTCAATTATAAAATTGGACAATTATCAAAACAATTGAGAAAACGTCAACAAAGAAATAATGGTTTTTAAAATCGTCCTACTTGGATGTTAATTTCTACGTTCGTTAACGTATTTGGTCTTTTTTATTGGAACTATTTTCAATTTATTTAAACTTCTAATCATGCAAATAAACAGAAAATAAGAAAAAAATTTTGGAAAGGGTAATGATAAAATGAGAAAAAATTGTAACCCAACTTTTTTTAAAAAAAAGAAGGAAGATGTAGCATAACCGTAAGTGCATTACGCGAGTGCGTATCACATGCAACGCAAGCAACTCATTTGAATAAAGTCATTCATACTTAACACACATGTCTTATTAATTCTCTTCATAACTCGACCATATTATATTATAGCTGTGTGCAATATTACAACAGTAATAAATCATAAGAAATTGAATAGCACAGACTCTATGTTCCCGTTATCTGCATTCAAAGCATTCAATCGCATCGAGCTTCTTCTCGTCGGTGACACTGGCTATCAATTTTATATTGCGCATTGAGAGCGGTAGATGATGTTCATTTAAAGCGTGCGCTGCTATTGCCGACTTACGTGTTTCATTGTTCTTAATGTAGTTGAGGTGGTCTTTGAACCTTATCAAAACTGAGCGTTTGGTTTGTCCATAATATTCACGATTACAGTGGTTACATGTTATCTCATAAACCCCTAGCTTATCTAAATCGTCTTTTTTGTCTTTTACGCTTAAAAATTTTAATTTTAATTTGAATGGATTCGAGTACATCAGCTGCATATTATTGCGACTATAAGAATTTTTTAAATGATTAGTTATATTCGGTGCAAAAGTAGCCGCCACACGATTTGGTGCTGTATTGTGGACTCGATTTTGCGAATGCAATGTTGACACATTTTCTATTCGATGTTTATTTGAATGTTGCTCACGCTCGGTTGACATGTGCATTCAAACGGCCACGTTTGAACTCATTATACCAATCGTAAACAGCTGTTCTCGATGGAACAGATGACCCCAAAGTTTTCGGGAAGTCATCGATGATTTGTTGAGGCTTTAAGCCTCCCAAAAATTGGTATTTCATCAATGCACGAATTTCAAATTTTTCCATGTTTTTAAAATTTTTTAGAGTCTGGTTACTTTCAAGTGTTGTAACTCACAAACCAATCAGTGGAATGTTATGAAATTTCGACAGAAGAGGTTCGAAGGAATATATTTGGCATTCATAAGTTTATTTTTAATCATTTAAAATCAATCGATTTTTAAGCAACTGTGGTTTGACACGTACAGATATATTTTTTATGTTGCGATTCCTGGAAGAACCAAATGATTGGATCTGGGTTGGAAAATCCATTTAAAAAAAATATAATTTACGTAGAATACTAATGTGTCCAAAAAATACATATAGTTGTTCTTTTAAACTTAACGGGGTAATGAAATCGTGTAAATATTTTTTGTTGTTGGTTGGGGCACTGATGTTGACATCTGTGCAAAATATCATGTCAATATCTCTATGAGGCTATGAGTTGCGCTTCTCCGTTTATATTAAGATTTTTTTATATTTCGATTCACTGTTTTTGTTCAAAATATTCTATAATTCCAACAAATTCAGTCTTCAAACAACAATGTGTACGCCAAAAACTCAATTTTACTGATTACACGAAAAGCTCAATTCTTGAGTTTCGTGTCTTTTTCGAAACATTCAATAAATATTCTCAGAAACGTTTATATCCAACAACTGAAAAATGTATGGGAGTAATGATATCATAAGGGAGAACCAAAAAATTCTTGATATAAACAGAGAAGTGCAACTCATAGCCTCATAGAGATATTGACATGATATTTTGCACAGATGTCAACCACAGTTCCCCAACCTACAACAAAAAATATTTACACGATTCCATTACCCCGTTAAGTTTAAAAGAACAACTATATGTATTTTTTGGACACAGTAGTATATATACTCTACCTTTTCTACAATACATTGTAGATTATTCAAAATTAGAGTCAAATTGCCACTAAAAACATTGTCTGACGTTGGTAAATGAATGAAATGTGTCTCTATCATGGTTTCTATTGAAAAAAATTATTATGTTAAATGTTCAATGAACACATTCCCAATCAAAATTACCCTAAAAATTCTTATCAAGTTTTGGTATTTTGATACAATTTCTGGTGGTTTATTAGATTTGTTAGACAAAATTGAATAATCTACAAATTTCGTAGATTACGTGGGAAAAAATATGTAATTTACATGGTATTGTAGTAATCTACATTTATAAAATTGCATGTTATGTATCAAAGTAATCTACATAACAACCACATCACGCAACTAAAATCCATTCTGTAAGAGCTATTGCTCATGAAAAATGTTAAACTTTATGAATATGACAATGGTTTGCATCGGGCAACACTAGGTTTGCCAATTTTCAATCGCGTCCCTCGTATTTGCCAAATTCTATATTAAAGGCCATATTTTGAAAGAAAGAATTTTCCCAGATATAAGCTATGTGGCAATGGTGGGCATCAGTATTGCATTTAAGTCTGTGTATTTGATGTCAGACATTTTTTCAAAGCGACATTATCAAAATGTCACGACTCTAACGAACTAACGCGCTGATACACTATCGCGCTAATGACTCCGGTTCTATGTGTATGTATGTATTGCAAATATTGCACAAGCAGCTACGACGGTCGACTGAGTGCAAAGTTTGATGGCATATTCTCAGCTTGGGTATTAAATCAAGAAAATGTTCGTTATGTGTCCGATCAGATGGTCACTTTTTGGTTTTTGGCCGATTGGGGTGGTCACAACTCAAAATTTGAGAAAGGCCTTCTAGATTGGGATTTTCGAAATTTCGTACAGCGAGTCGACTTTTCACCTCACTAAGGTAGTTTCGTCACTCGCACAAATTTCCGTCCGCTGTGATAATTTGTAATAATTTATAGCATAAATGGCTTTAGTTTTTCAGAATTCATACAGTGTGAAACGGATAAGTTGAAAGTCACCATTTTCAATAATTAAGATGAAGAACCTATCTTATGGTGAACTCACTCTTCCCGATGCTTCATTGGTGCGAAGCATCACAACACGTGCCCAGCGCGAGATGTTTCTCATTCAACAAATGCTTCCTGGAACTAAATGCAACATTTCATATTATCGGTTAGCTCGTGGTCAATTTGATTACGAGGCTTTGAGGAGTGCGATCAGTCAGCTTACTTTGCAAATTCCTTTATTACAAACACGGTTTGCTTACTCAGATGGAGAACTCTGGCAGATTCACGATCGAAGCATACGTCACATAATAAGCACAATTGATGTCAGCAACCACTCTACGCCGTTCGATGAGGCTATGAAAAAGATGAGAGAGGCCGCCGGTCGGCCTTGTGTTATATCCGACGATAAACTGTATGACTTCACACTTTACACCATTGATGAAAACACACATATACTGTATGCACAGTTTCATCACAGCATTATTGATGGCAGGTCTCGCGTAAAGTTAGAAAATATGATCATTACTGCCTACAATAATGCGAAACAAGGCAATAGAATCATTGTACGACCAAGATTACACTTTGATGCGCTCGCTAAGGCAGAAGTCGCTTATCAGGTTTCAGAAGAGTATAAGCAAGACGAACAATTCTGGAAGGCTTATATTCAATCATTGAAGTACCATGCTTACACACATCGAGATATCGCTATAACTGGAAACCAAATGACCAATCGATGTACGCAATCCATATTTGAATGGGAACAATTGCGTCGGACTGCAGCAGAGTTAAGCATTTCAGAATCCATTCTGTATATTGGCGTTTCGGCTTTGTTGATCAGAAATTTGCTTGATATAGAGTACGTGAGCCTTAGCTTACCGATGTACGGCACGCATTTGACTCAAGAAATCGGCATGACGTCTAATGTTGTGCCATTGCTATTGTGTATCACTGAGCATGCTACACTCAAAGAAGTCTTAATGAATGTTGCTCAAGAAACGAAATCAGTCATTGTCCATCAACGCTATAGCATCGATGAAATTAGACGACATGCTAAATATAGTTCAAACCGAAGCTTTGGCCCTCTCGTTAATGTAATGCTCTTGGATCATGGAGAAGAATTTGAAGGTTGTAACTCTTCATCTCATTTTGTAGCAAACATAGATACCAATGAATTGCAAATAACATTTTGGGCTGATCGTCCAAACGGTCGTCTTGACATCACGTTTGATGATATTGTGGAAGGGCATTCACAAGAACAACTTGTTGCCTTAAAAGATCGTTTAAATCTTATTTTGGCTCTTGTTGTTAGTGATCCGAGTATCACAGTAGCCACACTTGATGAACGATGTCGTTCCGTCTCCACGAACGAACAGAATGAGAGCTTTTATGCAAATCGAAGAACGCCATTTGCAGCTGGATTTTTACAGTGGAGTCGATGTGCTGATTCACTTGTACGTCTCGTGTATGCTAACACGTGGGCAGGAAGCGGTTTCAGTCCTTTTGCAACCTCAAAAGTACTTCTTGTCGATCGAGTGGTGACCATTGGTGATCTGAAACGCGTAAATGATATAGATATACGCACAGAAGCACCAGGAACTTTATTGACAATTGACGAAAATGCTTGGCACGTTGCTGTTGCAGATGGGGTTGTTAAAATTAGTAATTTCTTTGATGAAAGTGGGCAAGCCATAGCAGCTCGGATAGTTGCCAACCAATGTCATCTTCTCGCAGGTGATCAACTTTCAGTTATAACGACTGAACAAGCCGAATTTTTGGGCACAACATATGCACAGGTCATGCGATCGAATCCCAATTGGTCACATTGTCTTGCCAACTTTGAACTATGTAAACTTTCAATTATGCAAAACAATGCCAATCTACCCCCTGCATGGGCCGTATCTGGGTTTCAAAGTTTATTACCGGGAGGATCCAGTGCCACAGAGCTTATTGCCGCATGGCTCATTTACATTGCTCGAGATACCCAAAAGACACAATTACAAATCGGATGGGATGCAACTGAATCGAATGCCATTTTCAAAAATCATGATGTATTGGCAACGCGAATTTTTGCTGAAACTGTACCATTTTCGACATCCATCGATTTGACTGATAACTTTTCAAGCGTTGTGGCCAATATAGAGAGATATTGCAAGGAAATGGCTGACAACTTACCATGCTTGTCAGATTTGATCGTTCGACATTCCATGTGTTTTTCAAATGAATTGCGCAGCAAAAAACCTTGGGCATTGGCTGTGTCCCTAATCGACAAGCAAGAAGAATGCCCCTCGATAGACGCGCACGGCAGTTTGCTCACGCTTCAGATCAACAAACATAATGAGTCTTTTCGTTGGCTCTACGATAATAATAAGATATCAGAAGTGGATGTCAACCGCCTTTCATCACATTTGCTGGTTTTACTTGCATCTGCTCATAGCATGGATCAATCACAGAAGCCCGTTGGTCGACTGAATTTGCTACCCAAAGCTGAGCGCGAACTGCTCCTCAATGTTTGGAACCAAACTGACTTGACTTATCCTGATAAAAAGTGCATCCATCAGTTGTTCGAAGATCAAGTATTGCGTTCCGGACATGCAATCGCCGTAGAGTGTAAAGGAGAGACATTGAGCTACGACGATCTCAATATACAGTCAAATCAACTAGCACACTACCTGATCGCAAAAGGTGTTAAACCCGATGATCGCATCGCACTTTGCGTTAAACGCGGCACAAAAATGATCGTAGCTATATTAGGCATTTTGAAATCTGGTGCCGCTTATGTACCACTCGACCCGATCTACTCCAGTCAACGGTTACAAAACATATTGCAGGACGCTAGTCCGATGTATCTATTAGCAGATGCCGATGGTCAGAAAGCACTTGGCACCCATCACATTCCAGTGGTGGACTTAGATCAGACTTTGCCTAGTTGCCTTGCGACCGATAATCCTGATTCGAGCAAACTAGGGCTCACTCTTGCCCATTTGGCATATGTGATCTACACTTCTGGCTCTACTGGGACGCCGAAAGGAGTAATGGTAGAACATCAAAATGTGTTTAA